>NC_092755.1:3121290-3126290 GCF_047496795.1 Chiloscyllium punctatum
TGTGTGTGTGTTAGTCCCGGGCTGTGTGTGTGTGTTAGTCCCAGGCTGTGTGTGTGTGTGTTTGTGTGTGTGTGTTAGTTCCGGGCTGTGTGTGTGTGTGTTAGTTCCGGGCTGTGTGTGTGTGTTAGTCCCGGGCTGTGTGTGTGTGTTAGTCCCAGGCTGTGTGTGTGTGTGTTAGTCCCAGGCTGCATGTGTGTGTGTGTGTGTTAGTCTCAGGCTGTGTGTGTGTGTGTGTGCGTGTTAGTCCCAGGCTGTATGTGTGTGTGTGTGTGTGTTAGTCCCAGGCTATGTGTGTGTGTGTTAGTCCCAGGCTGTGTGTGTGTGTGTGTGTGTGTGTGCGTGTGTGTTAGGCCCAGGCTGTGTGTGTGTGTGTGTGTGTTTGTGTGTGTGTTAGTCCCAGGCTGTGTGTGTGTCTGTGTGTTAGTCCCAGGCTGTGTGTGTGTGTGTGTGTGTGTGTCTGTGTTAGTCCCAGGCTGCGTGTGTGTGTGTGTGTGTGTTAGTCCCAGGCTGTTTGTGTGTGTGTGTGTGTGTGTTAGTCCCAGGCTGTGTGTGTGTGTGTGTGTGTGTGTGTGTTAGTCCCAGGCTGTGTGTGTGTGTTAGTCCCAGGCTGTGTGTGTGTGTTAGTCCCAGGCTGTGTGTGTGTGTGTGAGTCCCAGGCTGTGTGTGTGTGTGTTAGTCCCAGGCTGTGTGTGTGTTAGTCCCAGGCTGTGTGTGTGTTAGTCCCAGGCTGTGTGTGTGTGTGTGTGTTAGTCCCAGGCTGCATGTGTATGTGTGTGTGTGTGTGTTTGTCCCAGGCTGCGTGTGTGCGCGTTAGTCCCAGGCTGTGTGTGTGTTAGTCCCAGGCTGTGTGTGTGTGTGTGTTAGTCCCAGGCTGCATGTCTGTGTGTGTGTTAGTCTCAGGCTGTGTGTGTGTGTGTGCGTGTTAGTCCCAGGCTGTATGTGTGTGCGTGTGTTTTAGGCCCAGGCTGTGTGTGTGTGTGTGTGTGTGTGTGTGTCTGTGTGTGTGTGTGTGTGTGTGTGTGTGTTAGTCGCAGCCTCTGTGTGTGTGTGTGTTAGTCCCAGGCTGTGTGTGTGTGTGTGTGTGTGTGTTTTAGTCCCAGGCTGTGTGTGTGTGTGTGTCTGTGTGTGTGTGTATGTGTTAGTCCCAGGCTGTTTGTATGTGTGTGTGTGTGTGTTAGTCCCAGGCTGTGTGTGTGTGTTTGTGTGTGTGTGTTTGTTCCGGGCTGTGTGTGTGTGTGTTAGTTCCGGGCTGTGTGTGTGTGTTAGTCCCGGGCTGTGTGTGTGTGTTAGTCCCAGGCTGTGTGTGTGTGTGTTAGTCCCAGGCTGCATGTGTGTGTGTGTGTGTTAGTCTCAGGCTGTGTGTGTGTGTGTGTGCGTGTTAGTCCCAGGCTGTATGTGTGTGTGTGTGTGTGTGTTAGTCCCAGGCTATGTGTGTGTGTGTTAGTCCCAGGCTGTGTGTGTGTGTGTGTGTGTGTGCGTGTGTGTTAGGCCCAGGCTGTGTGTGTGTGTGTGTGTGTTTGTGTGTGTGTTAGTCCCAGGCTGTGTGTGTGTGTCTGTGTTAGTCCCAGGCTGTGTGTGTGTGTGTGTGTGTGTGTCTGTGTTAGTCCCAGGCTGCGTGTGTGTGTGTGTGTGTTAGTCCCAGGCTGTTTGTGTGTGTGTGTGTGTGTGTTAGTCCCAGGCTGTGTGTGTGTGTGTGTGTGTGTGTGTGTTAGTCCCAGGCTGTGTGTGTGTGTTAGTCCCAGGCTGTGTGTGTGTGTTAGTCCCAGGCTGTGTGTGTGTGTGTGAGTCCCAGGCTGTGTATGTGTGTGTTAGTCCCAGGCTGTGTGTGTGTTAGTCCCAGGCTGTGTGTGTGTTAGTCCCAGGCTGTGTGTGTGTGTGTGTGTTAGTCCCAGGCTGCATGTGTATGTGTGTGTGTGTGTGTTTGTCCCAGGCTGCGTGTGTGCGTGTTAGTCCCAGGCTGTGTGTGTGTTAGTATCAGGCTGTGTGTGTGTGTGTGTTAGTCCCAGGCTGCATGTCTGTGTGTGTGTTAGTCTCAGGCTGTGTGTGTGTGTGTGCGTGTTAGTCCCAGGCTGTATGTGTGTGCGTGTGTGTTAGGCCCAGGCTGTGTGTGTGTGTGTGTGTGTGTGTGTGTCTGTGTGTGTGTGTGTGTGTGTGTGTGTTAGTCGCAGCCTCTGTGTGTGTGTGTGTTAGTCCCAGGCTGTGTGTGTGTGTGTGTTTTAGTCCCAGGCTGTGTGTGTGTGTGTGTGTGTGTGTGTTAGTCCCAGGCTGTGTGTGTGTGTGTGTGTGTGTGTGTTAGTCCAAGGTTGTGTGTGTGTGTGTGTTATAATCGCAGGCTGTGTCTGTGTGTGTGTGTTAGTCCCAGGTTGTGTGTGTGCGTGAGTGCGTTAGTCCCAGGCTGTGTGTGTGTGTGTTTGTGTATGTGTGTGTGTTTGTCCCAAGCTGTGTGTGTGCGTGTGTGTGTTAGTCCCAGGCTGTGTGTGTGTGCGCGCGTGTGTGTGTGTGTTAGTCCCAGGCTGTGTGTGTGTGTGTGTTAGTCCCAGGCTGTGTGTATGTGCGCGTGTGTGTGTGTGTGTTCGTTCCGGGCTGTGTGTGTGTTAGTCCCTGGCTGTGTGTGTGTGTGTGTGTGTGTGTGTGTGTGTGTGCGTCCCAGGCTGTGTGTGTGTGTGTTCGTCCCAGGCTGTGTGTGTGTGTGTGTGTGTGTGTGTGTGTGTGTTAGTCCCAGGCTGTGTGTGTGCGTGTGTTCGCTCCAGGCCGTGTGTGTGTTCGTCTCAGGCTGTGTGTGTGTGTGCGTGTATGTGTGTGTGTTAGTCGCAGGCTGTGTGTGTGTGTTATAGTCCCAGGCTGTGTGTGTGTGTGTGTGTGTTAGTCCCAGGCTGTGTGTGTGTGTGTGTGTTAGTCCCAGGCTGTGTGTGTGTGTGTTAGTCCCAGTCTGTGTGGTGCGTGTTAGTCCCAGGCTGTGTGTGTGTGTGTGTGTTAGTCCCAGGCTGTGTGTGTGTGTTAGTCCCAGGCTGTGTGTTTGCGTGTGTGTGTTAGTCCCAGGCTGTCTGTGTGTGTGTGTTAGTCCCAGGCTGTGTGTGTGTGTGTGTGTTAATCCCAGGCTGTGTGTGTGCGTGTGTGTTAGTCCCAGGCTGTGTGTGTGTGTGTGTGCGTTAGTCCCAGGCTGTGTGTGTCTGTGTGTGTGTGTGTGTGTGTGTGTGTGTGTGTGTGTTAGTTCCGGGCTGTGTGTGTGTGTTAGTCCCGGGCTGTGTGTGTGTGTTAGTCCCAGGCTGAGTGTGTGCGTGTTTGTGTGTGTGTGTTAGTTCCGGGCTGTGTGTATGTGTGTTAGTTCCGGGCTGTGTGTGTGTGTGTTAGTCCCGGGCTGTGTGTGTGTGTTAGTCCCAGGCTGTGTGTGTGTGTGTTAGTCCCAGGCTGCATGTGTGTGTGTGTGTGTTAGTCCCAGGCTATGTGTGTGTGTGTTAGTCCCAGGCTTTGTGTGTGTGTGTGTGTGTGTGCGTGTGTTAGTTCCGGGCTGTGTGTGTGTGTGTTAGTTCAGGGCTGTGTGTGTGTGTTAGTCCCGGGCTGTGTGTGTGTGTTAGTCCCAGGCTGTGTGTGTGTTTGTTTGTGTGTGTGTGTTAGTTCCGGGCTGTGTGTGTGTGTGTTAGTTCCGGGCTGTGTGTGTGTGTTAGTCCCGGGCTGTGTGTGTGTGTTAGTCCCAGGCTGTGTGTGTGTGTGTTAGTCCCAGGCTGCATGTGTGTGTGTGTGTGTTAGTCTCAGGCTGTGTGTGTGTGTGTGTGCGTGTTAGTCCCAGGCTGTATGTGTGTGTGTGTGTGTGTTAGTCCCAGGCTATGTGTGTGTGTGTTAGTCCCAGGCTGTGTGTGTGTGTGTGTGTGTGTGCGTGTGTGTTAGGCCCAGGCTGTGTGTGTGTGTGTGTGTGTTTGTGTGTGTGTTAGTCCCAGGCTGTGTGTGTGTGTGTGTGTTAGTCCCAGGCTGTGTGTGTGTGTGTGTGTGTGTGTGTGTCTGTGTTAGTCCCAGGCTGCGTGTGTGTGTGTGTGTGTGTTAGTCCCAGGCTGTTTGTGTGTGTGTGTGTGTGTGTTAGTCCCAGGCTGTGTGTGTGTGTGTGTGTGTGTGTGTGTTAGTCCCAGGCTGTGTGTGTGTGTTAGTCCCAGGCTGTGTGTGTGTGTTAGTCCCAGGCTGTGTGTGTGTGTGTGAGTCCCAGGCTGTGTGTGTGTGTGTTAGTCCCAGGCTGTGTGTGTGTTAGTCCCAGGCTGTGTGTGTGTTAGTCCCAGGCTGTGTGTGTGTGTGTGTGTTAGTCCCAGGCTGCATGTGTATGTGTGTGTGTGTGTGTTTGTCCCAGGCTGCGTGTGTGCGTGTTAGTCCCAGGCTGTGTGTGTGTTAGTCCCAGGCTGTGTGTGTGTGTGTGTTAGTCCCAGGTTGCATGTCTGTGTGTGTGTTAGTCTCAGGCTGTGTGTGTGTGTGTGCGTGTTAGTCCCAGGCTGTATGTGTGTGTGTGCGTGTTAGTCCCAGGCTGTATGTGTGTGCGTGTGTTTTAGGCCCAGGCTGTGTGTGTGTGTGTGTGTGTGTGTGTGTGTCTGTGTGTGTGTGTGTGTGTGTGTGTGTTAGTCGCAGCCTCTGTGTGTGTGTGTGTTAGTCCCAGGCTGTGTGTGTGTGTGTGTGTGTGTGTTTTAGTCCCAGGCTGTACGTGTGTGTGTGTCTGTGTGTGTGTGTATGTGTTAGTCCCAGGCTGTTTGTGTGTGTGTGTGTGTGTGTTAGTCCCAGGCTGTGTGTGTGTGTTTGTGTGTGTGTGTTAGTTCCGGGCTGTGTGTGTGTGTGTTAGTTCCGGGCTGTGTGTGTGTGTTAGTCCCGGGCTGTGTGTGTGTGTTAGTCCCAGGCTGTGTGTGTGTGTGTTAGTCCCAGGCTGCATGTGTGTGTGTGTGTGTTAGTCTCAGGCTGTGTGTGTGTGTGTGTGCGTGTTAGTCCCAGGCTGTATGTGTGTGTGTGTGTGTGTTAGTCCCAGGCTATGT
>NC_092755.1:3138790-3141290 GCF_047496795.1 Chiloscyllium punctatum
GTGTGTGTTAGTCCCAGGCTGTGTGTGTGTGTTAGTCTCAGGCTCTGTGTGGGTGTGTGAGTCCCAGGCTGTGTGTGTGTGTGTGTGTGTGTGTGTGTGTGTGTGTTAGTCCCAGGCTGTGTGTGTGTGTGTGTGTGTGTGTGTGTGTGTGTGTGTGTGTGTTAGTCCCAGGCTGTGTGTGTGTGTGTTAGTCCCAGGCTGTATGTGCGTCTGTGTGTGTTAGTCCCAGGCTGTATGTGTGTGTGTGTGTTAGTCCCAGGCTGTATGTGCGTCTGTGTGTGTTTTTCCCAGGCTGTGTGTGTGTGTGTGTGTTAGTCCCAGGCTGTGTGTGTGTGTGTGTGTGTGTGTGTGTGTGTTAGTCCCAGGCTGTGTGTGCGTGTGCGTGTGTGTTAGTCCCAGGCTGTGTGTGTGTGTTAGTCCCAGGCTGTGCGTGTGTGTGTGTGTGTGTGTGTGTGTGCGTCCCAGGCTGTGTGTGTGTGAGTGTGTGTGTGTGTGTTAGTCCCAGGCTGTGTGTGTGTGTGTGTGTGTGTGTGTGTGTGTGTGTGTGTGTTAGTCCCAGGCTGTGTGTGTGTGTGTTAGTCCCAGGCTGTATGTGCGTCTGTGTGTGTTAGTCCCAGGCTGTATGTGTGTGTGTGTGTTAGTCCCAGGCTGTATGTGCGTCTGTGTGTGTTTTTCCCAGGCTGTGTGTGTGTGTGTGTGTTAGTCCCAGGCTGTGTGTGTGTGTGTGTGTGTGTGTGTGTGTGTTAGTCCCAGGCTGTGTGTGCGTGTGCGTGTGTGTTAGTCCCAGGCTGTGTGTGTGTGTTAGTCCCAGGCTGTGCGTGTGTGTGTGTGTGTGTGTGTGTGTGTGTGTGTGCGTCCCAGGCTCTGTGTGTGTGAGTGTGTGTGTGTGTGTTAGTCCCAGGCTGTGATAGTGTGTGTGTGTGTGTGTGTGTGTTAGTCCCAGGCTGTGTGTGTGTGTTAGTCTCAGGCTGGGTGTGGTTGTGTGAGTCCCAGGCTGTGTGTGTGTGTGTGTGTGTGTGTGTTAGTCCCAGGCTGTGTGCGTGTGTGTGTGTGTGTGTTACTCCCAGGCTGTGTGTGCGTGTGTATGTGTTAATCCCAGGCTGTGTGTGTGTGTGTGTGTGTGTGTGTGTGTGTGTGTGTGTGTGTGTGTTAGTCCCAGGCTGTGTGTGTGTGTGTTAGTCCCAGGCTGTGTGTGTGTGTGTTAGTCCCAGGCTGTATGTGCGTCTGTGTGTGTTAGTCCCAGGCTGTATGTGTGTGTGTGTGTGTTAGTCCCAGGCTGTGTGTGTGTGTGTTAGTCCCAGGCTGTATGTGCGTCTGTGTGTGTTAGTCCCAGGCTGTATGCGTGTGTGTGTGTTAGTCCCAGGCTGTATGTGCGTCTGTGTGTGTTTTTCCCAGGCTGTGTGTGTGTATGTGTGTGTGTTAGTCCCAGGCTCTGTGTGTGCGTGTGTGTGTTAGTCCCAGTCTGTGTGTGTGTGAGTGTATGTGTTAGTCCCAGGCTGTGTGTGTGTGTGTGTTCGTTCCAGGCTGTTATTGTGTGTGTGTGTGTTCGTCCAAGGCTGTGTGTGTGTGTTAGTCCCAGGCTGTGTGCTTGCGTGTGTGTGTTAGTCCCAGGCTGTGTGTGTGTGTGTGTGTGTTTGTGTGTGTGTGTGTTCCTCCCAGGCTGTGTGTGTGTGTGTGTGTGTGTTAGGCCCAGGCTGTGTGTGTGTGTGTTAGTCCCAGGCTGTTTGTGTGAGTGCGTGTGTGTGTTAGTCCCAGGCTGTGTGTGTGTGTGTTAGTCCCAGGCTCTGAGTGTGGGTTTGTGTGTGTGTTCGTCCCAGGCTGTGTGTGTGTGTGTGTTCGCCCCAGGCCGTGTGTGTGTTAGTCTCAGGCTGTGTGTGTGTGTGTTAGTCGCAGGCTGTGTGTGTGTGTTATAGTCCCAGGCTGTGTGTGTATGTTTGTGTGTGTGTGTGTGTGTGTTAGTCCCAGGCTGTGTGTGTGTGTTAGTCTCAGGCTCTGTGTGGGTGTGTGAGTCCCAGGCTGTGTGTGTGTGTGTGTGTGTGTGTGTGTGTGTGTGTTAGTCCCAGGCTGTGTGTGTGTGTGTGTGTGTGTTACTCCCAGGCTGTGTGTGTGTGTGTGTGTTAGTCCCAGGCTGTGTGTGTGTGTGTGTGTGTGTGTGTGTGTGTGTGTGTGTGTGTGTGTGTGTGTTAGTCCCAGGCTGTATGTGCGTCTGTGTGTGTTAGTCCCAAGCTGTATGTGTGTGTGTGTGTGTTAGTCCCAGGCTGTATGTGTGTTAGTCCCAGGCTGTCTGTGCGTCTCTGTGTGTTTTTCCCAGGCTGTGTGTGTGTATGTGTGTGTGTTAGTCCCATGCTCTGTGTGTGCGTGTGTGTGAGTGTGTGTGTTAGTCCCAGGCTGTGTGTGTGTGCGTTCTTTCCAGGCTGTTATTGTGTGTGTGTGTGTTCGTCCAAGGCTGTGTGTGTGTGTTAGTCCCAGGCTGTGTGTTTGCGTGTGTGTGTTAGTCCCA
>NC_092755.1:3176290-3181290 GCF_047496795.1 Chiloscyllium punctatum
ATGTTAGTCCCAGGCTGTATGTGTGTGTGTGTGTTAGTCCCAGGCTGTGTGTGTGTGTGTGTGTGTGTGTTAGTCCCAGGCTGTGTGTGTGTGTGTTTGTGTGTGTGTGTTAGTTCCGTGCTGTGTGTGTGTGTGTGTGTGTGTTAGTTCCGGGCTGTGTGTGTGTGAGTGTGTGTGTGCGTTAGTCCTAGGCAGTGTGTGTGTGTGTCTGTGTGTGTGTGTGTGTGTGTGTGTTAGTCCCAGGCTGTGTGTGTGTGTGTGTGGGTTAGTCCCAGGCTGTGTGTGTGTGTGTGTGTGCTTGTTAGTCCCAGGCTGTGTGTGTTTGTGTGTGTGTGTTACTCCCAGGCTGTGTGTGCGTATGTGTCAGTGTGTGTGAGTCCCAGGGTGTGTGTGTGTGTGTTTGTTTGTTCCGGGCTGTGTGTGTGTTAGTTCCGGGCTGTGTGTGTGTGTTAGTCCCAGGCTGTATGTGTGTGTGTGGGTTAGTCCCAGGCTGTGTGTGTGTGTTATAGTCCCAGGCTGTGTGTGTGTGTGTGTGTGTGTGTGTGTGTGTGTGTGTGTGTGTGTTAGTCCCAGGCTGTGTGTGTGTGTGTGTGTGTGCGTCCCAGGGTGTGTGTGTGTGTGTTTTTCCCAGGCTGTGTGTGTGTGCGCGCGTGTGTGTGCGTGTTCGTCCCAGGCTGTGTGTGTGTGTGTGTGTGTGTGTGTGTTAGTCCCAGGCTGTGTGTGTGCGTGTGTGTTCGTCCCAGGCTGTGTGTGTGTGTTAGTCCCAGGCTGTGTGTTTGCGTGTGTGTGTTAGTCCCAGGCTGTGTGTGTGTGTGTGTGTGTTTGTGTGTGTATGTGTTAGTCCCAGGCTGCGTGTGTGTGTGTGTTAGTCCCAGGCTGTGTGTGTGTGTGTGTATGTTAGTCCCAGGCTGTGTGTGTGCGTGTGTGTTCGTCCCAGGCGGTGTGTGTGTGTTAGTCCCAGGCTGTGTGTGTGTGTGTGTGTGCGTTAGTCCTAGGCTGTGTGTGTGTGTGTGTGTTAGTCCCAGGCTGTGTGTGTGTGTTATAGTCCCAGGCTGTGTGTGTGTGTGCGTGTGTGTGTGTGTGTGTGTGTGTGTTAGTCCCAGGCTGTGTGTGTGTGTGTGTGTGTGTGCGTCCCAGGGTGTGTGTGTGTGTGTTAGTCCCAGGCTGTGTGTGTGTGTGTGTTAGTCCCAGGCTGCATGTGTGTGTGTGTGTGTGTGTGTGTGTGTGTGTGTGTGTGTGTGTTAGTCCAAGGCTGTGTGTGTGTGTGTGTGTGTGTGTGTGTGTGTGTCAGTCCCAGGCTGTGTGTGTGTGTGTGTGTGTGTGTGTTAGTCCCAGGCTGTGTGTATGTGTGTGTTAGTCCCAGGCTGTGTGTGTGTGTTAGTCCCAGGCTGTGTGTGTGTGTGTTAGTCCCAGGCTGTGTGTGTGTTTGTGTGTGTGTGTGTGTGTGTGTATGTGTGTGTGTGTTAGTCCCAGGCTGTGTGTGCGTGTGCGTGTGTGTTAGTCCCAGGCTGTGTGTGTGTGTTAGTCCAAGGCTGTGTGTGTGTGTGTGTGTGTGTGTGTCAGTCCCAGGCTGTGTGTGTGTGTGTGTGTGTGTGTTAGTCCCAGGCTGTGTGTATGTGTGTGTTCGTCCCAGGCTGTGTGTGTGTGTGTTCGTCCCAGTCTGTGTGGTGTGTGTTAGTCCCAGGCTGTGTGTGTGTGTTAGTCCCAGGCTGTGTGTGTGTGTGTTAGTCCCAGGCTGTCTGTGTGTTAGTCCCAGGCTGTGTGTGTGTGTGTGTGTGTGTGTGTGTGTGTTAGTCCCAGGCTGTGTGTGTGTGTGTGTTAGTCCCAGGCTGTGTGTGTGTGTGTGTGTGTGTGTGTGTGTGTGTGTTAGTCCCAGGCTGTGTGTGTGTGTGTGTTAGTCCCAGGCTGTATGTGCGTCTGTGTGTGTTATTCCCAGGCTGTATGTGTGTGTGTGTGTTAATCCCAGGCTGTGTGTGTGTGTTAGTCCCAGGCTGTATGTGTGTGTGTGTGTGCGTGTTTGTCCCAGGCTGAATGTGTTAGTGTGCGCGTTAGTCCCAGGCTGTGTGTGATTGTGTGTGTGTGTGTGTGTGTGTGTGTTTGTCCCAGGCTGTGTGTGTGTGTGTGTGTGTGTGTGTGTGTTAGTCCCAGGCTGTGTGTGGTGTGTGTGTGTGTTAGTCCCAGGCTGTGTGTGTGTGTGTGTGTGTGTGTGTGTGTGAAAGTCCCAGGCTGTGTGTGTTTGTGTGTGTGTGTTACTCCCAGGCTGTGTGTGCGTGTGTGTGTGTGTGCGTTAGTCCCAGGGTGTGTGTGTGTGTTTGTTTGTTCCGGGCTGTGTGTGTGTGTGTTAGTCCCAGGCTGTGTGTGTGTGTGTGTGTGTGCGTGTTAGTCCCAGGCTGTATGTGTGTGTGTGCGTGTTAGTCCCAGGCTGTGTGTGATTGTGTGTGTGTGTGTGTGTGTTAGTCCCATGCTGTGTGTGTGTGTGTGTGTGTGTGTGAAAGTCCCAGGCTGTGTGTGTTTGTGTGTGTGTGTTACTCCCAGGCTGTGTGTGCGTGTGTGTGTGTGTGTGTTAGTCCCAGGGTGTGTGTGTGTGTTTGTTTGTTCCGGGCTGTGTGTGTGTGTGTTAGTCCCAGGCTGTGTGTGTGTGTTAGTCCCAGGCTGTGTGTGTGTGTGTGTGTGTGTGTGTGTGTGTGTGTGTGTGTGTGTGTGTGTTACTCCCAGGCTGTGTGTGTGTGTGTGTGTTAGTGCCAGGCTGTGTGTGTGTGTGTGTGTGTGTGTGTGTGTGTGTGTGTGTGTGTGTTAGTCCCAGGCTGTGTGTGTGTGTGTTAGTCCCAGGCTGTATGTGCGTCTGTGTGTGTTAGTCCCAGGCTGTATGTGTGTGTGTGTGTTAGTCCCAGGCTGTGTGTGTGTGTGTGTGTGTGTGTAAGTCCCAGGCTGTGTGTGTGTGTGTGTGTGTGTGTGTGTGTGTGTGTGTTAGTCTTAGGCTGTGTCTGTGTGCGTCTGTGTGTGTGTAAGTCCCAGGCTGTGTGTGTGTGTGTGTTACTCCCAGGATGTGTGTGCGTGTGCGTGTGTGTTAGTCCCAGGCTGTGTCTGTGTGTGTGTGTGTGTGTTAGTCCCAGGCTGTGTGTGTGTGTGTGTGTGTGTGTGTTAGTCCCAGGCTGTGTGTATGTGTGTGTTCGTCCCAGGCTGTGTGTGTGTGTGTTAGTCCCAGTCTGTGTGGTGTGTGTTAGTCCCAGGCTGTGTGTGTGTGTTAGTCCCAGGCTGTGTGTGTGTGTGTTAGTCCCAGGCTGTGTGTGTGTTAGTCCCAGTCTGTGTGTGTGTGTGTGTGTGTGTGTGTGTGTGTGTGTGTTACTCCCAGGCTCTGTGTGTGTGTGTGTGTGTGTTAGTCCCAGGCTGTGTGTGTGTGTGTGTGTGTGTGTGTGTGTGTGTGTTAGTCCCAGGCTGTGTGTGTGTGTGTGTTAGTCCCAGGCTGTATGTGCGTCTGTGTGTGTTATTCCCAGGCTGTATGTGTGTGTGTGTGTGTTAATCCCAGGCTGTGTGTGTGTGTTAGTCCCAGGCTGTGTGTGTGTGTGTGTGTGCGTGTTTGTCCCAGGCTGTGTGTGTGTGTGTGTGTGTGTGTGTGTGTTAGTCCCAGGCTGTGTGTGGTGTGTGTGTGTGTTAGTCCCAGGCTGTGTGTGTGTGTGTGTGTGTGTTTGAAAGTCCCAGGCTGTGTGTGTTTGTGTGTGTGTGTTACTCCCAGGCTGTGTGTGCGTGTGTGTGTGTGCGCGTTAGTCCCAGGCTGTGTGTGATTGTGTGTGTGTGTGTGTGTGTGTGTGTGTTTGTCCCAGGCTGTGTGTGTGTGTGTGTGTGTTAGTCCCAGGCTGTGTGTGGTGTGTGTGTGTGTTAGTCCCAGGCTGTGTGTGTGTGTGTGTGTGTGTGTTTGAAAGTCCCAGGCTGTGTGTGTTTGTGTGTGTGTGTTACTCCCAGGCTGTGTGTGCGTGTGTGTGTGTGTGTGTTAGTCCCAGGGTGTGTGTGTGTGTTTGTTTGTTCCGGGCTGTGTGTGTGTGTGTGTTAGTCCCAGGCTGTGTGTGTGTGTTAGTCCCAGGCTGTGTGTGTGTGTGTGTGTGTGTGTGTGTGTGTGTGTGTTACTCCCAGGCTGTGTGTGTGTGTGTGTGTGTTAGTGCCAGGCTGTGTGTGTGTGTGTGTGTGTGTGTGTGTGTGTGTGTGTTAGTCCCAGGCTGTGTGTGTGTGTGTTAGTACCAGGCTTTATGTGCGTCTGTGTGTGTTAGTCCCAGGCTGTATGTGTGTGTGTGTGTTAGTCCCAGGCTGTGTGTGTGTGTTAGTCCCAGGCTGTGTGTGTGTGTGTGTATGTGCGTGTTAGTCCCAGGCTGTATGTGTGTGTGTGCGTTTTAGTGCCAGGCTGTGTGTGATTGTGTGTGTGTGTTAGTCCCAGGCTGTGTGTGTGTGTGTGTGTGTGTGTGTGTGAAAGTCCCAGGCTGTGTGTGTTTGTGTGTGTGTGTTACTCCCAGGCTGTGTGTGCGTGTGTGTGTTTGTGTGTTAGTCCCAGGGTGTGTGTGTGTGTGTTTGTTTGTTCCGGGCTGTGTGTGTGTGTGTTAGTCCCAGGCTGTGTGTGCGTGTTAGTCCCAGGCTGTGTGTGTGTGTGTGTGTGTGTGTGTGTGTGTTACTCCCAGGCTGTGTGTGTGTGTGTGTGTTAGTGCCAGGCTGTGTGTGTGTGTGTGTGTGTGTGTGTGTGTGTGTGTGTGTGTGTGTGTGTTAGTCCCAGGCTGTGTGTGTGTGTGTTAGTCCCAGGCTGTATGTGCGTCTGTGTGTGTTAGTCCCAGGCTGTATGTGTGTGTGTGTGTTAGTCCCAGGCTGTGTGTGTGTGTGTTAGTCCCAGACTGTGTGTGTGTGTGTTAGTCCCAGGCTGCATGTGTGTGTGTGTGTGTTAGTCCCAGGCTGTGTGTGTGTGTGTTTTTCCCAGGCTGTGTGTGTGTGTGTTAGTCCCAGGCTGTGTGTGTGTGTGTGTG
>NC_092755.1:3291290-3301290 GCF_047496795.1 Chiloscyllium punctatum
TTTGTTTGTTCCGGGCTGTGTGTGTGTGTTAGTTCCGGGCTGTGTGTGTGTGTGTTAGTCCCAGGCTGTGTGTGTGTTAGTCCCAGGCTGTGTGTGTGTGTGTGTGTGTGTGTGTGTGTGTTACTCCCAGGCTCTCTGTGTGTGTGTGTGTGTTAGTCCCAGGCTGTGTGTGTGTGTGTGTGTGTGTGTGTGTGTTAGTCCCAGGCTGTGTGTGTGTGTGTGTTATTCCCAGGCTGTATGTGTGTGTGTGTTAATCCCAGGCTGTGTGTGTGTGTTAGTCCCAAGCTGTGTGTGTGTGTGTGTGTGTTAGTCCCAGGCTGTGTGTGTGTGTGTGTGCGTTAGTCCTAGGCTGTGTGTGTGTGTGTGTCTTAGTGTGTGTGTGTGTGTGTGTGTGTAAGTCCCAGACTGTGTGTGTGTGTGTTTGTGTGTGTGTGTGTTAGTTCCGGGCTGTGTGTGTGTGTGTGTGTGTGTGTGTGTGTTAGTTCCGGGCTGTGTGTTTGTGTTAGTCCCGGGCTGTGTGTGTGTGTTAGTCCCAGGCTGTGTGTGTGTGTGTGTTAGTCCCAGGCTGCATGTGTGTGTGTGTGTGTGTGTGTTAGTCCAAGGCTGTGTGTGTATGTGTGTGTGTGTGTGTCAGTCCCAGGCTGTGTGTGTGTGTGTGTGTGTGTGTGTGTATGTTAGTCCCAGGCAGTGTGTGTGTGTGTGTTAGTCCCAGCCTGTGTGTATGTGTGTGTGTGTGTGTGTGTATGTTAGTCCCAGGCAGTGTGTGTGTGTGTGTGTGTGTGTGTGTGTATGTTAGTCCCAGGCAGTGTGTGTGTGTGTGTGTTAGTCCCAGCCTGTGTGTATGTGTGTGTGTGTGTGTGTTAGTCCCAGGCTGTGTGTGTGTGTGTGTTAGTCCCAGGCTGTGTGTGTGTGTGTCTGTGTGTGTGTGTATGTTAGTCCCAGGCAGTGTGTGTGTGTGTGTGTTAGTCCCAGGCTGTGTGTGTGTGTGTGTGTGTGTTAGTCCCAGGCTGTGTGTGTGTGTGTCTGTGTGTGTGTGTATGTTAGTCCCAGGCAGTGTGTGTGTGTGTGTGTTAGTCCCAGGCTGTGTGTGTGTGTTTGTGTGTGTGTGTGTGTTAGTCCCAGGCTGTGTGTGTGTGTGTGTGTGTGCGTGTGTGTGTGTGTGTTAGTCCCAGGCTGTGTGTGTGTGTTAGTCTCAGGCTGTGTGTGGGTGTGTGAGTCCCAGGCTGTGTGTGTGTGTGTGTGTGTGTGTGTGTGTCTGTTAGTCCCAGGCTGTGTGTGTGTGTGTTAGTCCCAGGCTGTGTGTGTGTGTGTTAGTCCCAGGCTGTATGTGTGTGTGTGTGTTAGTCCCAGGCTGTGTGTGTTAGTCCCAGGCTGTGGTGAGTGTGTTAGTCCCAGGCTGTGTGTGTGTGTGTTAGTCCCAGGCTCTGTGTGTGTGTGAGTGTGTGTGTTAGTCCCTGGCTGTGTGTGTGTGTGTTTGTGTGTGTGTGTGTGTGTGTGTGTGTATTAGTCCCAGGCTGTGTGGTTTTGTGTGTGTGTTAGTCCCAGGCTGTGTGTGTGTGTGTGTTCGCCCCAGGCCGTGTGTGCGTTAGTCTCAGGCTGTGTGTGTGTGTGTTAGTCGCAGGCTGTGTGTGTGTGTTATAGTCCCAGGCTGTGTGTGTGTGTGTGTGTGTGTGTGTGTGTGTGTGTGTGTGTTATTCCCAGGCTCTGTGTGTGTGTGTGTGTGTTTTTGTGTGTGTTTTAGTCCCAGGCTGTGTGTGTGTGGTGTGTGTGTGTGTTAGTCCCAGGCTGTGTGTGTGTGTGTGTGTGTGTGTGTTTTTCTCAGGCTGTGTGTGTGTGTGTGTGTGTGTGTGTGTGTGTGTGTGTGTTAGTCCCAGGCTGTGTGTGTGTGTGTGTGTGTGTGTGTGTTAGTCCCAGGCTGTGTGTGTGTGTGTGTGTGTGTGCGTGCGTGTGTGTGTGTTAGTCCCAGGCTGTGTGTGTGTGTTAGTCTCAGGCTGTGTGTGGGTGTGTGAGTCCCAGGCTGTGTGTGTGTGTGTGTGTGTGTCTGTTAGTCCCAGGCTGTGTGTGTGTGTGTTAGTCCCAGGCTGTGTGTGTGTGTGTTAGTCCCAGGCTGTATGTGTGTGTGTGTGTTAGTCCCAGGCTGTGTGTGTTAGTCCCAGGCTGTGGTGAGTGTGTTAGTCCCAGGCTGTGTGTGTGTGTGTTAGTCCCAGGCTGTGTGTGTGTGTGTGTGTGTGTGTTTTTCTCAGGCTGTGTGTGTGTGTGTGTGTGTGTGTGTGTGTATGTGTGTGTGTATGTGTGTGTGTGTGTTAGTCCCAGGCTGTGTGTGTGTGTGTCTGTGTGTGTGTGTATGTTAGTCCCAGGCAGTGTGTGTGTGTGTGTGTTAGTCCCAGGCTGTGTGTGTGTGTGTGTGTGTGTGTGTGTGTGTGTGCGTGTGTGTGTGTGCGTGTGTGTGTGTGTGTGTGTGCGTGTGTGTGTGTGTGTGTGTTAGTCCTAGGCTGTGTGTGTGTTAGTCCCAGGCTGTGTGTGTGTGTGTGTGTGTGTGTGTGTTACTCCCAGGCTGTGTGTGTTAGTCCCAGGCTGTGGTGAGTGTGTTAGTCCCAGGCTGTGTGTGTGTGTGTTAGTCCCAGGCTGTGTGTGTGTGTGTGTGTGTGTGTGTTTTTCTCAGGCTGTGTGTGTGTGTGTGTGTGTGTGTGTGTGTGTGTGTGTGTGTGTGTGTGTATGTGTGTGTGTGTGTTAGTCCCAGGCTGTGTGTGTGTGTGTCTGTGTGTGTGTGTATGTTAGTCTAAGGCAGTGTGTGTGTGTGTGTGTTAGTCCCAGGCTGTGTGTGTGTGTGTGTGTGTGTGTGTGTGTTAGTCCCAGGCTGTGTGTGTGTGTGTGTGTGCGTCCCAGGGTGTGTGTGTGTGTGTTTTTCCCAGGCTGTGTGTGTGTGCGCGCGCTTGTGTGTGCGTGTTCGTCCCAGGCTGTGTGTGTGTGTTAGTCCCAGGCTGTGTGTTTGCTTGTGTGTGTTAGTCCCAGGCTGTGTGTGTGTGTGTGTGTTTGTGTGTGTGTGTGTTAGTCCCAGGCTGCGTGTGTGTGTGTGTGTGTGTGTTAGTCCCAGGCTGTGTGGTGTGTGTGTTAGTCCCAGGCTGTGTGTGTGTGTGTGTGTGTTAGTCCCAGGCTGTGTGTGTGCGTGTGTGTTCGTCCCAGGCGGTGTGTGTGTGTTAGTCCCAGGCTGTGTGTGTGTGTGTGTGTGTGCGTTAGTCCTAGGCTGTGTGTGTGTGTGTGTCTCTGTGTGTGTGTGTGTGTGTGTGTGTGTTAGTCCTAGGCTGTGTGTGTGTTAGTCCCAGGCTGTGGTGAGTGTGTTAGTCCCAGGCTGTGTGTGTGTGTGTTAGTCCCAGGATGTGTGTGTGTGTGTGTGTGTGTGTTTTTCTCAGGCTGTGTGTGTGTGTGTGTGTGTGTGTGTGTGTGTGTGTGTGTGTGTGTGTTAGTCCCAGGCTGTGTGTGTGTGTGTCTGTGTGTGTGTGTATGTTAGTCCCAGGCAGTGTGTGTGTGTGTGTGTTAGTCCCAGGCTGTGTGTGTGTGTGTGTGTGTGTGTGTTAGTCCCAGGCTGTGTGTGTGTGTGTGTATGTGCGTCCCAGGGTGTGTGTGTGTGTGTTTTTCCCAGGCTGTGTGTGTGTGCGCGCGTGTGTGTGCGTGTTCGTCCCAGGCTGTGTGTGTGTGTGTGTGTGTGTGTGTGTGTGTGTGTTAGTCCCAGGCTGCGTGTGTGTGTGTGTGTTCGTCCCAGGCTGTGTGTGTGTGTTAGTCCCAGGCTGTGTGTTTGCGTGTGTGTGTTAGTCCCAGGCTGTGTGTGTGTGTGTGTGTTTGTGTGTGTGTGTGTGTTAGTCCCAGGCTGCGTGTGTGTGTGTGTGTGTGTGTGTTAGTCCCAGGCTGTGTGGTGTGTGTGTTAGTCCCAGGCTGTGTGTGTGTGTGTGTGTATGTTAGTCCCAGGCTGTGTGTGTGCGTGTGTGTTCGTCCCAGGCGGTGTGTGTGTGTTAGTCCCAGGCTGTGTGTGTGTGTGTGTGTGTGCGTTAGTCCTAGGCTGTGTGTGTGTGTGTGTCTCTGTGTGTGTGTGTGTGTGTGTTAGTTCCGGGCTGTGTGTGTGTGTGTTTCTGTGTGTGTGTGTGTTAGTTCCGGGCTGTGTGTGTGTGTGTGTGTGTTAGTTCCGGGCTGTGTGTTTGTGTTAGTCCCGGGCTGTGTGTGTGTGTTAGTCCCAGGCTGTGTGTGTGTGTGTGTTAGTCCCAGGCTGCATGTGTGTGTGTGTGTGTGTGTGTGTGTTAGTCCAAGGCTGTGTGTGTGTGTGTGTGTGTGTGTGTGTGTGTGTCAGTCCCAGGCTGTGTGTGTGTGTGTGTGTGTGTGTGTGTGTGTTAGTCCCAGGCTGTGTGTATGTGTGTGTTAGTCCCAGGCTGTGTGTGTGTGTTAGTCCCAGGCTGTGTGTGTGTGTGTTAGTCCCAGGCTGTGTGTGTGTGTGTGTGTGTGTGTGTGTGTATGTGTGTGTGTGTGTGTGTGTTAGTCCCAGGCTGTGTGTGTGTGTGTGTGTGTGTGTGTGTGAATTAGTCCCAGGCTGTGTGTGTGTGTGTTAGTCCCAGGCTGTGTGTGTGTGTGTGTGTGTGTGTGTGTGTGTGTGTGTGTGTGTTAGTCCCAGGCTGTGTGTGCGTGTGCGTGTGTGTTAGTCCCAGGCTGTGTGTGTGTGTGTGTGTTAGTCCCAGGCTGTGTGTGTTAGTCCCAGGCTGTGGTGAGTGTGTTAGTCCCAGGCTGTGTGTGTGTGTGTTAGTCCCAGGCTGTGTGTGTGTGTGTGTGTCTGTTTGTTCCGGGCTGTGTGTGTGTTAGTTCCGGGCTGTGTGTGTGTGTGTGTTCGTCCCAGTCTGTGTGTATGTGTGTTAGTCCCAGGCTGTGTGTGTGTGTTTGTTTGTTCCGGGCTGTGTGTGTGTTAGTTCCGGGCTGTGTGTGTGTGTGTTAGTCCCAGGCTGTGTGTGTGTTAGTCCCAGGCTGTGTGTGTGTGTGTGTGTGTGTGTGTGTGTGTGTGTGTTACTCCCAGGCTCTGTGTGTGTGTGTGTGTGTTAGTCCCAGGCTGTGTGTGTGTGTGTGTGTGTGTTAGTCCCAGGCTGTGTGTGTGTGTGTGTGTTAGTCCCAAGCTGTGTGTGTGTGTGTATGTTAGTCCCAGGCTGTGTGTTTGCGTGTGTGTTCGTCCCAGGCGGTGTGTGTGTGTGTGTGTTTGTGTGTGTGTGTGTTAGTCCCAGGCTGCGCGTGTGTGTGTGTTAGTCCCAGGCTGTGTGTGTGTGTGTGTATGTTAGTCCCAGGCTGTGTGTGTGCGTGTGTGTTCGTCCCAGGCGGTGTGTGTGTGTGTGTGTGCGTTAGTCCTAGGCTGTGTGAGTGTGTGTGTGTGTCTGTGTGTGTGTGTGTGTGTGCGTGCGTAAGTCCCAGACTGTGTGTGTGTGTGTTTGTGTGTGTGTGTGTGTTAGTTCCGGGCTGTGTGTGTGTGTGTGTGTTAGTTCCGGGCTGTGTGTTTGTGTTAGTTCCGGGCTGTGTGTGTGTGTTAGTCCCAGGCTGTGTGTGTGTGTGTGTGTTAGTCCCAGGCTGCATGTGTGTGTGTGTGTGTGTGTGTGTTAGTCCAAGGCTGTGTGTGTGTGTGTCAGTCCCAGGCTGTGTGTGTGTGTGTGTGTGTGTGTGTGTGTTAGTCCCAGGCTGTGTGTATTTGTGTGTTAGTCCCAGGCTGTGTGTGTGTGTTAGTCCCAGGCTGTGTGTGTGTGTGTTAGTCCCAGGCTGTGTGTGTGTGTGTGTGTGTGTGTGTGTATGTGTGTGTGTGTGTGTGTGTGTGTGTGTGTTAGTCCGAGGCTGTGTGTGTGTGTGGTTGTGAATTAGTCCCAGGCTGTGTGTGTGTGTGTAATTCCCAGGCTATGTGTGTGTGTGTGTTAGTCCCAGGCTGTGTGTGCGTGTGCGTGTGTGTTAGTCCCAGGCTGTGTGTGTGTGTTAGTCCAAGGCTGTGTGTGTGTGTGTGTGTGTGTGTGTCAGTCCCAGGCTGTGTGTGTGTGTGTGTGTGTGTGTGTGTGTGTGTTAGTCCCAGGCTGTGTGTATGTGTGTGTTAGTCCCAGGCTGTGTGTGTGTGTGTTAGTCCCAGTCTGTGTGGTGTGTGTTAGTCCCAGGCTGTGTGTGTGTGTGTTAGTCCCAGGCTGTGTGTGTGTGTGTTAGTCCCAGGCTGTGTGTGTGTGTGTTTGTTTGTTCCGGTTTGTGTGTGTGTTAGTTCCGGGCTGTGTGTGTGTGTGTTAGTCCCAGGCTGTGTGTGTGTTAGTCCCAGGCTGTGTGTGTGTGTGTGTGTGTGTTACTCCCAGGCTCTCTGTGTGTGTGTGTGTGTTAGTCCCAGGCTGTGTGTGTGTGTGTGTGTGTGTGTGTGTGTGTGTTAGTCCCAGGCTGTGTGTGTGTGTGTGTGTGCGTGTTTGTCCCAGGCTGAATGTGTTTGTGTGCGTGTTAGTCCCAGGCTGTGTGTGATTGTGTGTGTGTGTGTGTGTGTGTGTGTGTGTGTTAGTCCCAGGCTGTGTGTGTGTGTGTGTGTGTGTGTGTGTTAGTCCCAGGCTGTGTGTGTGTGTGTGTGCGTTAGTCCTAGGCTGTGTGTGTGTGTGTGTCTCTGTGTGTGTGTGTGTGTGTGTGTAAGTCCCAGACTGTGTGTGTGTGTGTTTGTGTGTGTGTGTGTGTTAGTTCCGGGCTGTGTGTGTGTGTGTGTGTGTGTGTTAGTTCCGGGCTGTGTGTTTGTGTTAGTCCCGGGCTGTGTGTGTGTGTTAGTCCCAGGCTGTGTGTGTGTGTGTGTTAGTCCCAGGCTGCATGTGTGTGTGTGTGTGTGTGTGTGTGTTAGTCCAAGGCTGTGTGTGTGTGTGTGTGTGTGTGTGTCAGTCCCAGGCTGTGTGTGTGTGTGTGTGTGTTAGTCCCAGGCTGTGTGTGTGTGTGTGTGTTTGTGTGTGTGTGTGTGTTAGTCCCAGGATGCGTGTGTGTGTGTGTGTGTGTTAGTCCCAGGCTGTGTGGTGTGTGTGTTAGTCCCAGGCTGTGTGTGTGTGTGTGTATGTTAGTCCCAGGCTGTGTGTGTGCGTGTGTGTTCGTCCCAGGCGGTGTGTGTGTGTTAGTCCCAGGCTGTGTGTGTGTGTGTGTGTGTGTGTGTGCGTTAGTCCTAGGCTGTGTGTGTGTGTGTGTCTCTGTGTGTGTGTGTGTGAGTGTAAGTCCCAGACTGTGTGTGTGTGTGTGTGTGTGTGTGTCTGTTAGTCCCAGGCTGTGTGTGTGTGTGTTAGTCCCAGGCTGTGTGTGTGTGTGTTAGTCCCAGGCTGTATGTGTGTGTGTGTGTTAGTCCCAGGCTGTGTGTGTTAGTCCCAGGTTGTGGTGAGTGTGTTAGTCCCAGGCTGTGTGTGTGTGTGTGTGTGTTAGTCCCAGGCTGTGTGTGTGTGTGTGTGTGTGTGTGTGTGTGTGTGTGTGTGTGTGTGTGTTAGTCCCAGGCTGTGTGTGTGTGTGTATGTTAGTCCCAGGCTGTGTGTGTGCGTGTGTGTTCGTCCCAGGCGGTGTGTGTGTGTTAGTCCCAGGCTGTGTGTTTGCGTGTGTGTGTTAGTCCCAGGCTGTGTGTGTGTGTGTGTGTTTGTGTGTGTGTGTGTTAGTCCCAGGCTGTGTGTGTGTGTGTTAGTCCCAGGCTGTGTGTGTGTGTGTGTATGTTAGTCCCAGGCTGTGTGTGTGCGTGTGTGTTCGTCCCAGGCGGTGTGTGTGTGTTAGTCCCAGGCTGTGTGTGTGTGTGTGTGTGTGTGTGTGTGTGTGTGTGTGTTAGTCCCAGGCTGTGTGTATTTGTGTGTTAGTCCCAGGCTGTGTGTGTGTGTTAGTCCCAGGCTGTGTGTGTGTGTTAGTCCCAGGCTGTGTGTGTGTGTGTGTGTGTGTGTGTGTATGTGTGTGTGTGTGTGTGTGTGTGTTAGTCCGAGGCTGTGTGTGTGTGTGTGTGTGAATTAGTCCCAGGCTGTGTGTGTGTGTGTTAGTCCCAGGCTATGTGTGTGTGTGTGTTAGTCCCAGGCTGTGTGTGCGTGTGCGTGTGTGTTAGTCCCAGGCTGTGTGTGTGTGTTAGTCCAAGGCTCTGTGTGTGTGTGTGTGTGTGTGTGTGTGTCAGTCCCAGGTTGTGTGTGTGTGTGTGTGTGTGTGTGTGTGTTAGTCCCAGGCTGTGTGTATGTGTGTGTTAGTCCCAGGCTGTGTGTGTGTGTGTTAGTCCCAGTCTGTGTGGTGTGTGTTAGTCCCAGGCTGTGTGTGTGTGTGTTAGTCCCAGGCTGTGTGTGTGTGTGTTAGTCCCAGGCTGTGTGTGTGCGTGTTTGTTTGTTCCGGGCTGTGTGTGTGTTAGTTCCGGGCTGTGTGTGTGTGTGTTAGTCCCAGGCTGTGTGTGTGTTAGTCCCAGGCTGTGTGTGTGTGTGTGTGTGTGTGTGTGTGTGTGTGTTACTCCCAGGCTCTCTGTGTGTGTGTGTGTGTTAGTCCCAGGCTGTGTGTGTGTGTGTGTGTGTGTGTGTGTGTGTGTGTTAGTCCCAGGCTGTGTGTGTGTGTGTGTTATTCCCAGGCTGTATGTGTGTGTGTGTTAATCCCAGGCTGTGTGTGTGTGTTAGTCCCAGGCTGTGTGTGTGTGTGTGTGTGCGTGTTTGTCCCAGGCTGAATGTGTTTGTGTGCGTGTTAGTCCCAGGCTGTGTGTGATTGTGTGTGTGTGTGTGTGTGTGTGTGTGTTAGTCCCAGGCTGTGTGTGTGTGTGTTTGTTTGTTCCGGGCTGTGTGTGTGTGTTAGTTCCGGGCTGTGTGTGTGTGTGTTAGTCCCAGGCTGTGTGTGTGTTAGTCCCAGGCTGTGTGTGTGTGTGTGTGTGTGTGTGTGTGTGTGTTACTCCCAGGCTCTCTCTGTGTGTGTGTGTGTTAGTCCCAGGCTGTGTGTGTGTGTGTGTGTGTGTGTGTGTGTGTGTTAGTCCCAGTCTGTGTGTGTGTGTGTGTTATTCCCAGGCTGTATGTGTGTGTGTGTTAATCCCAGGCTGTGTGTGTGTGTTAGTCCCAAGCTGTGTGTGTGTGTGTGTGTTAGTCCCAGGCTGTGTGTGTGTGTGTGTGCGTTAGTCCTAGGCTGTGTGTGTGTGTGTGTCTCTGTGTGTGTGTGTGTGTGTGTGTGTAAGTCCCAGACTGTGTGTGTGTGTGTTTGTGTGTGTGTGTGTTAGTTCCGGGCTGTGTGTGTGTGTGTGTGTGTGTGTTAGTTCCGGGCTGTGTGTTTGTGTTAGTCCCGGGCTGTGTGTGTGTGTTAGTCCCAGGCTGTGTGTGTGTGTGTGTTAGTCCCAGGCTGCATGTGTGTGTGTGTGTGTGTGTGTTAGTCCAAGGCTGTGTGTGTGTGTGTGTGTGTGTGTGTCAGTCCCAGGCTGTGTGTGTGTGTGTGTGTGTGTGTGTGTGTGTGTGTGTGTGTGTGTTAGTCCCAGGCTGTGTGTATGTGTGTGTTAGTCCCAGGCTGTGTGTGTGTGTGTCTGTGTGTGTGTGTATGTTAGTCCCAGGCAGTGTGTGTGTGTGTGTGTTAGTCCCAGCCTGTGTGTATGTGTGTGTGTGTGTGTTAGTCCCAGGCTGTGTGTGTGTGTGTGTGTGTGTGTGTGTGTTAGTCCCAGGCTGTGTGTGTGTGTGTGTGTGTGCGTGTGTGTGTGTGTGTTAGTCCCAGGCTGTGTGTGTGTGTTAGTCTCAGGCTGTGTGTGGGTGTGTGAGTCCCAGGCTGTGTGTGTGTGTGTGTGTGTGTGTGTGTGTCTGTTAGTCCCAGGCTGTGTGTGTGTGTGTTAGTCCCAGGCTGTGTGTGTGTGTGTTAGTCCCAGGCTGTATGTGTGTGTGTGTGTTAGTCCCAGGCTGTGTGTGTTAGTCCCAGGCTGTGGTGAGTGTGTTAGTCCCAGGCTGTGTGTGTGTGTGTTAGTCCCAGGCTCTGTGTGTGTGTGAGTGTGTGTGTTAGTCCCTGGCTGTGTGTGTGTGTGTTTGTGTGTGTGTGT
>NC_092755.1:3348790-3353790 GCF_047496795.1 Chiloscyllium punctatum
GTGTGTGTGTGTGTGTGTGTGTGTGTGTGTGTTAGTTCCAGGCTGTGTGTGTGTGTGTTAGTCCCGGGCTGTGTGTGTGTGTTAGTCCCAGACTGTGTGTGTGTGTGTTAGTCCCAGGCTGTGTGTGTGTGTGTTTTTCCCAGGCTGTGTGTGTGTGTGCGTGTGTGTGTTGCTCCCAGGCTGTATGTGTGTGTGTGTGTGTGTGTGTGTTAGTCCCAGGCTGTGTGTGTGCGTGTGTGTGTTTTTCCCAGGCTGTGTGTGTGTGTGTGTGTGTGTGTGTGTGTGTGTGTGTGTGTGTTAGTCCCAGGCTCTGTGTGTGTGGTGTGTGTTAGGCCCAGTCTGTGTGGTTTGTTTTAGTCCCAGGCTGTGTGTGTGTGTGTTAGTCCCAGGCTGTGTGTGTGTGTGTGTTAGTCCCAGGCTGTGTGTGTGTGTGTGTGTGTGTGTGTGTGTGTTAGTCCCAGGCTGTGTGTGTGTGTGTGTGTGTGTGTGTGTGTGTGTGTTAGTCCCAGGCTGTGTGTATGTGTGTTAGTCCCAGGCTGTGTGTGTGTGTGTGTGTTTGTTTGTTCCGGGCTGTGTGTGTGTTAGTTCCGGGCTGTGTGTGTGTGTGTTAGTCCCAGGCTGTGTGTGTGTGTGTGTGTGTGTGTGTGTGTTACTCCCAGGCTGTGTGTGTGTGTGTATGTGTGTGTGTGTGTTAGTCCCAGGCTGTGTGTGTGTGTGAGTGTGTGTGTTAGTCCCAGGCTGTGTGTGTGTGTATGTTAGTCCCAGGCTGTATGTGTGTGTGTGTGTTAGTCCCAGGCTGTGTGTGTGTGTGTGTGTCTGTGTGTGTTAGTCCCAGGCTGTGTGTGTGTGTGTTTGTGTGTGTGTGTTAGTTCCGGGCTGTGTGTGTGTGTGTGTGTGTGTGTGTGTTAGTTCCGGGCTGTGTGTGTGTGTGTGTGCGTTAGTCCTAGGCTGTGTGTGTGTGTGTGTGTCTCTGTGTGTGTGTGTGTGTGTGTGTGTTAGTCCCAGGCTGTGTGTGTGTGTGTGTGTGTGTGTTAGTCCCAGGCTGTGTGTGTGTGTGTGTGTGTGTGTGTGTGTGTGTTAGTCCCAGGTTGTGTGTGTTTGTGTGTGTGTGTTACTCCCAGGCTGTGTGTGCGTGTGTGTCTGTGTGTGTTAGTCCCAGGGTGTGTGTGTGTGTGTTTGTTTGTTCCGGGCTGTGTGTGTGTTAGTTCCGGGCTGTGTGTGTGTGTGTTAGTCCCAGGCTGTGTGTTTGTTAGTCCCAGGCTGTGTGTGTGTGTGTGTGTGTGTGTGTGTGTGTGTGTGTGTTACTCCCAGGCTGTGTGTGTGTGTGTGTGTGTGTGTTAGTGCCAGGCTGTGTGTGTGTGTGTGTGTGTGTGTGTGTGTTTGTTAGTCCCAGGCTGTATGTGCGTCTGTGTGTGTTAGTCCCAGGCTGTATGTGTGTGTGTGTGTTAGTCCCAGGCTGTGTGTGTGTGTGTGTGTGTGTTAGTCCCAGTCTGTGTGTGTGTGTGTGTGTTAGTCCCAGGCTGTGTCTGTGTGCGTCTGTGTGTGTGTTAGTCCCAGTCTGTGTGTGTGCGTGTGTGTGTGTGTTAGTCCCAGGCTGTGTGTGTGTGTGTGTGTTAATCCAAGGTCTGTGTGTGTGTGTGTTAGTCCCAGGCTGTGTGTGTGTGTGTGTTTGTGTGTGTGTGTTAGTCCAAGTGTGTGTGTGTGTGTGTGTTAGTCCCAGGCTGTGTGTGTGTGTGTGTGTGTGTTAGTCCCAGGCTGTGTGTGTGTGTGTGTGTTAGTCCCAGGCTGTGTGTGTGTGTGTGTGTGCGTTAGGCCTAGGCTGTGTGTGTGTGTGTGTCTGTGTGTGTGTGTGTGTGTGTGTGTGACAGTCCCAGGCTGTGTGTGTGTGTGTGTGTGTTTGTGTGTGTGTGTTAGTTCCGGGCTGTGTGTGTTAGTTCCGGGCTGTGTGTGTGTGTTAGTCCCGGGCTGAGTGCGTGTGTTAGTCCCAGACTGTGTGTATGTGTGTTTTTCCCAGGCTGTGTGTGTGTGTGTTGGTCCCAGGCTGTATGTGTGTGTGTGTGTGTGTGTGTGTTAGTCCCAGGCTGTGTGTGTGTGTGTGTGTGTGTGTGTGTGTGTGCGTGTTAGTCCCAGGCTGTGTGTGTGCGTGTGTGTGTTAGTCCCAGGCCTTGTGTGTGTGTGTGTGTGTGTGTGTGTGCGTGTTAGTCACAGGCTGTATGTGTGTGTGTGCGTGTTAGTTCCGGGCTGTGTATGTGTGTTAGTCCCGGGCTGTGTGTGTGTGTTAGTCCCAGACTGTGTGTGTGTGTGTTAGTCCCAGGCTGCATGTGTGTGTGTGTGTGTGTGTGTGTGTGTGTTAGTCCCAGGCTGTGTGCATGTGTGTTTTTCCCATGCTGTGTGTGTGTGTGCGTGTGTGTGTTGCTCCCAGGCTGTATGTGTGTGTGTGTGTGTTAGTCCCAGGCTGTGTGTGTGCGAGTGTGTTCGTCTCAGGCTGTGTGTGTGTGTTAGTCCCAGGCTGTGTGTGTGCGTGTGTGTGTTAGTCCCAGGCTGTGTGTGTGTGTGTGTGTGTGTGTGTGTGTGTGTGTTAGTCCCAGGCTGTGTGTATGTGTGTTAGTACCAGGCTGTGTGTGTGTGTGTGTGTGTTTGTTTGTTCCGGGCTGTGTGTGTGTTAGTTCCGGGCTGTGTGTGTGTGTGTTAGTCCCAGGTTGTGTGTGTGTGTGTGTGTGTGTTACTCCCAGGCTGTGTGTGTGTGTGTGTTAGTCCCAGGCTGTGTGTGTGTGTGTGTGTGTGTGTGTGTGTGTGTGTGTTAGTCCCAGGCTCTGTGTGTGTGGTGTGTGTTAGTCCCAGTCTGTGTGGTGTGTGTTAGTCCCAGGCTGTGTGTGTGTGTGTGTTAGTCCCAGGCTGGGTGTGTGTGTGTTAGTCCCAGGCTGTGTGTGTGTGTGTGTTAGTCCCAGGCTGTGTGTGTGTGTGTGTGTGTGTGTTAGTCCCAGGCTGTGTGTGTGTGTATGTTAGTCCCAGGCTGTATGTGTGTGTGTGTGTTAGTCCCAGGCTGTGTGTGTGTGTGTTTGTGTGTGTGTGTGTTACTCCCAGGCTGTGTGTGTGTGTGTGTGTTAGTCCCAGGCTGTGTGTGTGTGTGTGTGTGTGTGTGTTAGTCCCAGGCTGTGTGTGTGTGTATGTTAGTCCCAGGCTGTATGTTTGTGTGTGTGTTAGTCCCAGGCTGTGTGTGTGTGTGTGTGTGTGTGTGTGTGTGTGTGTGTGTGTGTGTGTTAGTCCCAGGCTGTGTGTATGTGTGTTAGTCCCAGGCTGTGTGTGTGTGTGTGTGTGTTTGTTTGTTCCGGGCTGTGTGTGTGTTAGTTCCGGGCTGTGTGTGTGTGTGTTAGTCCCAGGTTGTGTGTGTGTGTGTGTGTATGTTACTCCCAGGCTGTGTGTGTGTGTGTGTTAGTCCCAGGCTGTGTGTGTGTGTGCATGTGTGTGTGTTAGTCCCAGGCTGTGTGTGTGTGTATGTTCGTCCCAGGCTGTATGTGTGTGTGTGTGTTAGTCCCAGGCTGTGTGTGTGTGTGTGTGTGTTAGTCCCAGGCTGTGTGTGTGTGTGTTTGTGTGTGTGTATTAGTTCCGGGCTGTGTGTGTGTGTGTGTTAGTTCCGGGCTGTGTGTGTGTGTGTGTGTGTGTGCGTTAGTCCTAGGCTGTGTGTGTGTGTGTGTGTCTGTGTGTGTGTGTGTGTGTGTGTGTCAGTCCCAGGCTGTGTGTGTCTGTGTTTGTGTGTGTGTGTTAGTTCCGGGCTGTGTGTGTGTGTGTGTGTGTGTGTGTGTGTGTTAGTTCAGGGCTGTGATTGTGTGTTAGTCCCGGGCTGTGTGTGTGTGTTAGTCCCAGACTGTGTGTGTGTGTGTGTTAGTCCCAGGCTGCATGTGTGTGTGTGTGTGTGTGTGTGTGTGTGTGTGTGTTAGTCCCAGGCTGTGTGTGTGTGTGTTTTTCCCAGGCTGTGTGTGTGTGTGCGTGTGTGTGTTGGTCCCAGGCTGTGTGTGTGCGTGTGTGTGTTAGTCCCAGGCTGTGTGTGTGTGTGTGTGTGTGTGTGTGTGTGTGTGTGTGTGTGTGTGTGTGTTAGTCCCAGGCTCTGTGTGTGTGGTGTGTGTTAGTCCCAGGCTGTGTGTGTGTGTGTTAGTCCCAGGCTGTGTGTGTGTGTGTTAGTCCCAGGCAGTGTGTGTGTGTGTGTGTGTGTGTGTTAGTCCCAGGCTGTGTGTGTGTGTGTGTGTGTGTGTGTGTGTTAGTCCCAGCCTGTGTGTATGTGTGTTAGTCCCAGGCTGTGTGTGTGTGTGTGTTTGTTTGTTCCGGGCTGTGTGTGTGTTAGTTCCGGGCTGTGTGTGTGTTCATGTTAGTCCCAGGCTGTGTGTGTGTGTGTGTGTGTGTGTTGGTCCCAGGCTGTATGTGTGTGTGTGTGTGTTAGTCCCAGGCTGTGTGTATGTGTGTTTTTCCCAGGCTGTGTGTGTGTGTGCGTGTGTGTGTTGGTCCCAGGCTGTATGTGTGTGTGTGTGTGTTAGTCCCAGGCTGTGTGTGTGCGAGTGTGTTCGTCTCAGGCTGTGTGTATGTGTGTTAGTCCCAGGCTGTGTGTGTGTGTGTGTGTTTGTTTGTTCCGGGCTGTGTGTGTGTTAGTTCCGGGCTGTGTGTGTGTTTGTGTTAGTCCCAAGCTGTGTGTGTGTGTGTGTGTGTGTGTGTGTTACTCCCAGGCTGTGTGTGTGTGTGTGTGTGTGTGTGTGTGTGTGTGTGTGTGTGTTAGTCCCAGGCTGTGTGTGTGTGTGTGTGTGTGTGTTAGTCCCAGGCTGTGTGTGTGTGTGTGTCTGTGTGTGTGTGTGTATGTTAGTCCCAGGCTGTGTGTGTGTGTGTGTGTGTGTGTGTGTGTGTGTGTGTGTGTGTGTTAGTCCCAGGCTGTGTGTGTGTGTGTGTGTTTATGTTTTAGGCCTAGGCTGTGTGTGTGTGTGTGTGTGTGTGTGTGTGTGTGTGTTACTCCCAGG
>NC_092755.1:3436290-3441290 GCF_047496795.1 Chiloscyllium punctatum
GTGTGTGTGTGTGTTAGTCCCAGTGTGTGTGTGTGTGTGTGTGTGTCTGTGTGTGTGTGTTAGTCCCAGGCTGTGTGTGTGTGTGTGTGTGTGTGTTAGTCCCAGGCTCTGTGTGTGTGTGTGTGTGTGTGTGTGTGTGTTACTCCCAGGCTGTGTGTGTGTGTGTGTGTGTGTGTTAGTCCCAGGCTGTGTGTGTGTGTGTGTGTGTGTGTGTGTGCGTGCGTGTTATTCACAGGCTGTATGTGTGTGTGTGTGCGTGTTAGTACCAGGCTCTGTGTGTGTGTGTGTGTGTGTGTGTGTGTGTGTTACTCCCAGGCTGTGTGTGTGTGTGTGTGTGTGTGTTAGTCCCAGGCTGTGTGTGTGTGTTTGTGTTTGTGTGTGTGTTAGTCCCAGGCTGTGTGTGTGTGTGTGTTAGTCCCAGGCTGTATGTGTGTGTGTGTGTTAGTCCCAGGCTGTGTGTGTGTGTGTGTGTGTGTGTGTGTGTGTGTGTGTTAGTCCCAGGCTGTGTGTGTGTGTCTGTGTGTGTGTGTGTATGTTAGTCCCAGGCTGTGTGTGTGTGTGTGTGTGTGTTAGTCCCAGGGTGTGTGTGTGTGTGTGTGTGTCTGTGTGTGTGTGTTAGTCCCAGGCTGTGTGTGTGTGTGTGTGTGTGTGTGTGTTAGTCCCAGGCTGTGTGTGTGTTTGTTAGTCCCAGGCTGTGTGTGTGTGTGTATTAGTCCCAGGCTGTGTGTGTGTGTGTGTGTGTGTTAGTCCCAGGCTGTGTGTGTGTGTGTGTTAGTCCCAGGCTGTGTGTGTGTGTGTGTTAGTCCCAGGCTGTGTGTGTGTGTGTTAGTCCCAGACTGTGCGTGTGTGTGTTAGTCCCAGGCTGTATGTGCGTCTGTGTGTGTTAGTCCCAGGCTGTATATGTGTGTGTGTGTTAGTCCCAGGCTGTGTGTGTGCGTGTTAGTCCCAGGATGTATGTGTGTGTGTGTGTTTGTGTGTGTTAGTCCCAGGCTGTGTGTGTGTGTGTGTTAGTCCCAGGCTGTCTGTGTGTGTGTGTGTGTGTGTGTGTGTGTGTGTGTGTGTGTGTGTTAGTCCCAGGCTCTGTGTGTGTGTGTGTGTGTTAGTCCCAGGCTGTGGGTGTTAGTGTGTGTGTGTGTGTGTGTGTGTGTGTGTTAGTCCCAGCCTGTGTGTGTGTGTGTGTGTGTGTGTGTGTGTGTGTGTGTGTTAGTCCCAGGCTGTGTGTGCGTGTGTGTTAGTCCCAGGCTGTGTGTGCGTGTGCGTGTTTGTTAGTCCCAGGCTGTGTGTGTGTGTGTGTTAGTCCCAGGCTGCGTGTGTGTGTGTGTGTGTGTGTGTTAGTCCCAGGCTGTGTGTGTGTGTTTGTGTTTGTGTGTGTGTTAGTCCCAGGCTGTGTGTGTGTGTGTGTTAGTCCCAGGCTGTATGTGTGTGTGTGTGTTAGTCCCAGGCTGTGTGTGTGTGTGTGTGTGTGTGTGTGTGTGTGTGTGTGTGTGTTAGTCCCAGGCTGTGTGTGTGTGTCTGTGTGTGTGTGTGTATGTTAGTCCCAGGCTGTGTGTGTGTGTGTGTGTGTGTGTGTGTGTTAGTCCCAGGGTGTGTGTGTGTGTGTGTGTGTCTGTGTGTGTGTGTTAGTCCCAGGCTGTGTGTGTGTGTGTGTGTGTGTGTTAGTCCCAGGCTGTGTGTGTGTTTGTTAGTCCCAGGCTGTGTGTGTGTGTGTGTGTATGTGTGTCTGTGTGTGTGTGTGTGTGTGTGTGTGTTAGTCCCAGGCTGTGTGTGTGTGTGTGTGTGTGTGTGTGTGTGTGTGTGTGTGTGTTAGTCCCAGGCTGTGTGTGTGTGTGTGTGTGTGTGTGTGTTAGTCCCAGGCTGTCTGTGTGTGTGTGTTATTCCCAGGCTGTATGTGTGTGTGTGTGTTAGTCCCAGTCTGTGTGTGTGTGTGAGTGTGTGTGTGTTAGTCCCAGGGCTTGTGTGTGTGTGTGTGTATGTTAGTCCCAGGCTGTGTGTGTGTGTGTGTGTGTGTGTGTGTGTTAGTCCCAGGCTGTGTGTGTGTGTGCGTGTGTGTGTTAGTCCCAGGCTGTGTGTGTGTGTGTGTTAGTCCCAGGCTGTGTGTGTCTGTGTGTGTGTGTGTGTGTGTGTGTGTGTGTGTGTGTGTGTTAGTCCCAGGCTGTGTGTGTGTGTGTGTGTGTGTGTGTTAGTCCCAGGCTGTGTGTGTGTGTGTGTGTGTGTGTGTGTGTGTGTGTGTGTGTGTGCGTGCGTGTTATTCACAGGCTGTATGTGTGTGTGTGTGCGTGTTAGTACCAGGCTCTGTGTGTGTGTGTGTGTGTGTGTGTGTGTGTTACTCCCAGGCTGTGTGTGTGTGTTTGTGTTTGTGTGTGTGTTAGTCCCAGGCTGTGTGTGTGTGTGTTAGTCCCAGGCTGTATGTGTGTGTGTGTGTTAGTCCCAGGCTGTGTGTGTGTGTGTGTGTGTGTGTGTGTGTGTGTGTGTGTGTGTGTGTGTGTGTTAGTCCCAGGCTGTATGTGTGTGTGTGTGTTAGTCCCAGGCTGTGTGTGTGTGTGTGTGTGTGTGTGTGTGTGTGTTAGTCCCAGGCTGTGTGTGTGTGTCTGTGTGTGTGTGTGTATGTTAGTCCCAGGCTGTGTGTGTGTGTGTGTGTGTGTGTGTGTTAGTCCCAGGGTGTGTGTGTGTGTGTGTGTGTCTGTGTGTGTGTGTTAGTCCCAGGCTGTGTGTGTGTGTGTGTGTGTGTGTGTGTTAGTCCCAGGCTGTGTGTGTGTTTGTTAGTCCCAGGCTGTGTGTGTGTGTGTATTAGTCCCAGGCTGTGTGTGTGTGTGTGTGTGTGTTAGTCCCAGGCTGTGTGTGTGTGTGTGTTAGTCCCAGGCTGTGTGTGTGTGTGTGTTAGTCCCAGGCTGTGTGTGTGTGTGTTAGTCCCAGACTGTGCGTGTGTGTGTTAGTCCCAGGCTGTATGTGCGTCTGTGTGTGTTAGTCCCAGGCTGTATATGTGTGTGTGTGTTAGTCCCAGGCTGTGTGTGTGCGTGTTAGTCCCAGGATGTATGTGTGTGTGTGTGTTTGTGTGTGTTAGTCCCAGGCTGTGTGTGTGTGTGTGTTAGTCCCAGGCTGTCTGTGTGTGTGTGTGTGTGTGTGTGTGTGTGTGTGTGTGTGTGTGTGTGTGTTAGTCCCAGGCTCTGTGTGTGTGTGTGTGTGTTAGTCCCAGGCTGTGTGTGTTAGTGTGTGTGTGTGTGTGTGTGTGTGTGTGTTAGTCCCAGCCTGTGTGTGTGTGTGTGTGTGTGTGTGTGTTAGTCCCAGGCTGTGTGTGCGTGTGTGTTAGTCCCAGGCTGTGTGTGCGTGTGCGTGTTTGTTAGTCCCAGGCTGTGTGTGTGTGTGTGTTAGTCCCAGGCTGCGTGTGTGTGTGTGTGTGTGTGTGTGTTAGTCCCAGGCTGTGTGTGTGTGTTTGTGTTTGTGTGTGTGTTAGTCCCAGGCTGTGTGTGTGTGTGTGTTAGTCCCAGGCTGTATGTGTGTGTGTGTGTTAGTCCCAGGCTGTGTGTGTGTGTGTGTGTGTGTGTGTGTGTGTGTGTGTGTGTGTGTGTTAGTCCCAGGCTGTGTGTGTGTGTCTGTGTGTGTGTGTGTATGTTAGTCCCAGGCTGTGTGTGTGTGTGTGTGTGTGTGTGTGTTAGTCCCAGGGTGTGTGTGTGTGTGTGTGTGTCTGTGTGTGTGTGTTAGTCCCAGGCTGTGTGTGTGTGTGTGTGTGTGTGTTAGTCCCAGGCTGTGTGTGTGTTTGTTAGTCCCAGGCTGTGTGTGTGTGTGTGTGTATGTGTGTCTGTGTGTGTGTGTGTGTGTGTGTGTGTTAGTCCCAGGCTGTGTGTGTGTGTGTGTGTGTGTGTGTGTGTGTGTGTGTGTGTTAGTCCCAGGCTGTGTGTGTGTGTGTGTGTGTGTGTGTGTTAGTCCCAGGCTGTGTGTGTGTGTGTGTTATTCCCAGGCTGTATGTGTGTGTGTGTGTTAGTCCCAGTCTGTGTGTGTGTGTGAGTGTGTGTGTGTTAGTCCCAGGGCTTGTGTGTGTGTGTGTGTATGTTAGTCCCAGGCTGTGTGTGTGTGTGTGTGTGTGTGTGTGTGTGTGTGTGTGTGTGTGTGTGTGTTAGTCCCAGGCTGTGTGTGTGTGTGCGTGTGTGTGTTAGTCCCAGGCTGTGTGTGTGTGTGTGTTAGTCCCAGGCTGTGTGTGTCTGTGTGTGTGTGTGTGTGTGTGTGTGTGTGTGTGTGTGTGTGTTAGTCCCAGGCTGTGTGTGTGTGTGTGTGTGTGTGTGTTAGTCCCAGGCTGTGTGTGTGTGTGTGTGTGTGTGTGTGTGTGTGTGTGTGCGTGCGTGTTATTCACAGGCTGTATGTGTGTGTGTGTGCGTGTTAGTACCAGGCTCTGTGTGTGTGTGTGTGTGTGTGTGTGTGTGTGTGTTACTCCCAGGCTGTGTGTGTGTGTTTGTGTTTGTGTGTGTGTTAGTCCCAGGCTGTGTGTGTGTGTGTTAGTCCCAGGCTGTATGTGTGTGTGTGTGTTAGTCCCAGGCTGTGTGTGTGTGTGTGTGTGTGTGTGTGTGTGTGTGTGTGTGTGTGTGTGTTAGTCCCAGGCTGTGTGTGTGTGTCTGTGTGTGTGTGTGTATGTTAGTCCCAGGCTGTGTGTGTGTGTGTGTGTGTGTGTGTGTTAGTCCCAGTGTGTGTGTGTGTGTGTGTGTGTCTGTGTGTGTGTGTTAGTCCCAGGCTGTGTGTGTGTGTGTGTGTGTGTGTTAGTCCCAGGCTCTGTGTGTGTGTGTGTGTGTGTGTGTGTGTGTTACTCCCAGGCTGTGTGTGTGTGTGTGTGTGTGTGTTAGTCCCAGGCTGTGTGTGTGTGTGTGTGTGTGTGTGTGTGCGTGCGTGTTATTCACAGGCTGTATGTGTGTGTGTGTGCGTGTTAGTACCAGGCTCTGTGTGTGTGTGTGTGTGTGTGTGTGTGTGTGTTACTCCCAGGCTGTGTGTGTGTGTGTGTGTGTGTGTTAGTCCCA
>NC_092755.1:3533790-3538790 GCF_047496795.1 Chiloscyllium punctatum
GTGTGTGTGTGTGTGTGTGTGTGTGTGTGTGTTAGTCCCAGGCTGTGTGTGTGTGTGTGTGTGTGTGTGTGTTAGTCCCAGGCTGTGTGTGTGTGTGTTAGTCCCAGGCTGTGTGTGTGTGTGTGTATTAGACCCAGGCTCTGTGTATGTGTGTGTGTGTGTGTGTGTTACTCCCAGGCTCTGTGTGTTTGTGTATTTGTGTGTGTGTTAGTCCCAGGCTGTGTGTGTTTGTGTGTGTGTGTGTGTGTGTGTGCGTGTGTGTGTGTGTTAGTCCCAGGCTCTGTGTGTGTGTGTGTGTGTGTGTATGTGTGTGTGTGTTAGTTCCGGGCTGTGTGTGTGTGTGTGTGTGTGTGTGTTAGTTCCAGGCTGTGTGTGTGTGTTAGTCCCGGCTGTGTGTGTGTGTGTGTTAGTTCCGGGCTGTGTGTGTGTGTGCTAGTCCCAGGCTGTGTGTGTGTTAGTCCCAGGCTGTGTGTTTGTGTGTGTGTGTGTGTGTTACTCCCAGGCTGTGTGTGTGTGTGTGTGTGTGTGTGTGTGTTAGTCCCAGGCTGTGTGTGTGTGTGTGTGTGTGTGTGTGTGTGTGTGTGTGTGTGTGTTAGTTCCAGGCTGTGTGTGTGTGTTAGCTCCGGGCTGTGTGTGTGTGTGTGTGTGTTAGTTCCGGGCTGTGTGTGTGTGTTAGTTCCAGGCTGTGTGTGTGTTAGTCCCAGGCTGTGTGTTTGTGTGTGTGTGTGTGTGTGTGTGTTACTCCCAGGCTGTGTGTGTGTGTGTGTGTGTGTGTGTTCGTCTCAGGCTGTGTGTGTGTGTGTTAGTCCCAGGCTGGGTGTGTGTGCGTGTGTGTGTGTGTGTTAGTCCCAGGCTCTGTGTGTGTGGTGTGTGTTAGTCCCAGTCTGTGTGATGTGTGTTAGTCCCAGGCTGTGTGCGTGTGTGTGTTAGTCCCAGGCTGTGTGTGTGTGTGTTAGTCCCAGGCTGTGTGTGTGTGTGTGTGTGTGTGTGTGTGTTAGTCCCAGGCTGTGTGTGTGTGTGTGTGTGTGTGTGTGTGTGTGTTAGTCCCAGGCTGTGTGTATGTGTGTTAGTCCCAGGCTGTGTGTGTGTGTGTGTGTTTGTTTGTTCCGGGCTGTGTGTGTGTTAGTTCTGGGCTGTGTGTGTGTGTATTAGTCCCAGGCTGTGTGTGTTTGTGTTACTCCCAGGCTGTGTGTGTGTGTGTGTGTGTGTGTGTTAGTCCCAGGCTGTGTGCGTGTGTGTGTGTGTGTGTGTGTGTGCGTGTGTGCGTGTGTGTTAGTCCCAGGCTGTGTGTGTGTGTGTGTGTGTGTGTGTGTTAATCCCAGGCTGTGTGTGTGTGTGTGTGATATAGTCCCAGGCTGTATGTGTGTGTGTGTGTTAGTCCCAGGCTGTGTGTGTGTGTGTGTGTGTGTTAGTCCCAGGCTCTGTGTGTGTGTGTGTGTGTGTTAGTCCCAGGCTGTGTGTGTGTGTGTCTCTGTGTGTGTGTGTATGTTAGTCCCAGGCTCTGTGTGTGTGTGTGTGTGTTAGTCCCAGGCTGTGTGTGTGTGTGTGTGTGTGTGTGTGTGTGTGTGTGTGTGTGTGTTAGTCCCAGGCTGTGAGTGTGTGTTTGTGTTCGTCCCAGGCTGTGTGTGTGTGTGTGTGTGTGTGTGTGTGTGTGTGTGTGTGTGTGTGTTACTCCCAGGCTGTGTGTGTGTGTGTGTGTGTGTGTTTGTGTGTGTGTGTGTTAGTCCCATGCTTTGTGTGCGTTTGTTAGTCCCAGGCTGTGTGTGTGTGTGTTAGTCCCAGGCTGTATGTGCGTCTGTGTGTGTCAGTCCCAGGCTGTGTGTGTGTGTGTGTTAGTCCCAAGCTGTGTGTGTGTGTGTTAGTCCCAGGCTGTATGTGCGTCTGTGTGTGTTAGTCCCAGGCTGTATGTGTGTGTGTGTGTGTTAGTCCGAGGCTGTGTGTGTGTGTGTGTGTTAGTCCCAGGCTGTGTGTGTGTGTCTGTGTGTGTGTGTGTATGTTAGTCCCAGGCTGTGTGTGTGTGTGTGTGTGTGTGTGTGTGTGTGTTAGTCCCAGGCTGTGTGTGTGTGTGTGTTAGTCCCAGGCTGTGTGTGTGTGTGTGTGTGTGTGTGTGCGTGTGTGTGTGTGTGTGTGTGTGTTTGTCCCAGGCTTTGTGTGTGTCTGTTAGTCCCAGGCTGTGTGTGTGTGTGTTAGTCCCAGGCTGTGTGTGTGTTAGTCCCAGGCTGTGTGTTTGTGTGTGTGTGTGTGTGTGTTACTCCCAGGCTGTGTGTGTGTGTGTGTGTGTGTGTGTGTGTGTTACTCCCAGGCTCTGTGTGTGTGTGTGTGTTAGTTCCGGGCTGTGTGTGTGTGTGTGTGTGTTAGTTCCAGGCTGTGTGTGTGTGTTAGTCCCGGGCTGTGTGTGTGTGTTAGTCCCAGACTGTGTGTGTGTGTGTTAATCCCAGGCTGCATGTGTGTGTCTCTGTGTGTGTGTATGTGTTCGTCCCAGGCTGTGTGTGTGTGTCTTTTTCCCAGGCTGTGTGTGTGTGTGCGTGTGTGTGTTGTTCCCAGGCTGTATGTGTGTGTGTGTGTGTGTGTTAGTCCCAGGCTGTGTGTGTGCGAGTGTGTTCGTCTCAGGCTGTGTGTGTGTTTTAGTCCCAGGCTGTGTGTGTGCGTGAGTGTGTTAGTCCCAGGCTTGGTGTGCGTGCGCGTGTGTGTGTGTGTTAGCCCCAGGCTCTGTGTGTGTGGTGTGTGTTAGTCCCAGTCTGTGTGATGTGTGTTAGTCCCAGGCTGTGTGTGTGTGTGTTAGTCCCAGGCTGTGTGTGTGTGTGTGTGTGTGTGTGTGTGTGTGTGTGTTAGTCCCAGGCTGTGTGTGTGTGTGTGTGTGTGTGTGTGTGTGTGTGTGTTAGTCCCAGGCTGTGTGTATGTGTGTTAGTCCCAGGCTGTGTGTGTGTGTGTGTGTGTGTGTGTGTGTGTTTGTTCCGGGCTGTGTGTGTGTTAGTTCTGGGCTGTGTGTGTGTGTGTTAGTCCCAGGCTGTGTGTGTTTGTGTTACTCCCAGGCTGTGTGTGTGTGTGTGTTAGTCCCAGGCTGTGTGTGTGTGTATTTGTGTGTGTGTGTGTGTTAGTCCCAGGCTGTGTGTGTGTGTGTGTTAGTCCCAGGCTGTATGTGTGTGTGTGTGTTAGTCCCAGGGTGTGTGTGTGTGTGTGTTAGTCCCAGGCTGTGTGTGTGTGTGTTTGTGTGTGTGTGTGTATGTTAGTCCCAGGCTGTGTGTGTGTGTGTGTGTGTGTGTGTGTGTGTGTGTGTGTGTTAGTCCCAGGCTGTGTGTGTGTGTGTGTGTGTGTGTGTGTGTGTGTTAGTCCCAGGCTGTGAGTGTGTGTTTGTGCTCGTCCCAGGCTGTGTGATTGTGTGTGTGTGTGTGTGTGTGTGTGTGTTACTCCCAGGCTGTGTGTGTGTGTGTGCGTGTGTGTGTGTGTGTGTGTTAGTCCCAGGGTGTGTGTGTGTCTGTCTGTGTTAGTCCCAGGCTGTGAGTGTGTGTGTGTGTGTTAGTCCCAGGCTGTCTGTGTGTGTGTCTGTGTGTGTGTGTGTATGTTAGTCCCAGGCTGTGTGTGTGTGTGTGTGTGTGTGTGTGTTAGTCCCAGGCTGTGTGTGTGTGTGTGTGTGTGTGTGTGTGTGTGTGTGTGTGTTAGTCCCAGGCTGTGTGTGTGTGTGTATGTGTGTGTGTGTGTGTGTGTGTGTTTGTTAGTCCCAGGCTTTGTGTGTGTTTGTTAGTCCCAGGCTGTGTGTGTGTGTGTTAGTCCCAGGCTGTATGTGCGTCTGTGTGTGTCAGTCCCAGGCTGTGTGTGTGTGTGTGTTAGTCCCAAGCTGTGTGTGTGTGTGTTAGTCCCAGGCTGTATGTGCGTCTGTGTGTTTTAGTCCCAGGCTGTGTGTGTGTGTGTGTGTTAGTCCCAGGCTGTGTGTGTGTGTGTCTGTGTGTGTGTGTGTGTATGTTAGTCCCAGGCTGTGTGTGTGTGTGTGTGTGTGTTAGTGCCAGGCTGTGTGTGTGTGTGTGTGTGTGTGTGTGTGTGTGTGTGTGTGTGTGTTAGTCCCAGGCTGTGTGTGTGTGTGTGATTGTGTGTGTGTGTGTGTGTGTGTGTGTGTGTGTGTTAGTCCCAGGGTGTGTGTGTGTGTGTGTGTGTGTGTGTGTGTGTGTTAGTCCCAGGCTGTGTGTGTGTGTGTGTGTGTGTGTGTGTGTTAGTCCCAGGCTTTGTGTATGTGTGTGTGTGTGTGTGTTAGTCCCAGGCTTTGTGTGCGCTTGTTAGTCCCAGGCTGTGTGTGTGTGTGTTAGTCCCAGGCTGTATGTGCGTCTGTGTGTGTCAGTCCCAGGCTGTGTGTGTGTGTGTGTGTTAGTCCCAAGCTGTGTGTGTGTGTGTTAGTCCCAGGCTGTATGTGCGTCTGTGTGTGTTAGTCCTAGGCTGTGTGTGTGTGTGTGTGTTAGTCCCAGGCTGTGTGTGTGTGTGTCTGTGTGTGTGTGTGTATGTTAGTCCCAGGCTGTGTGTGTGTGTGTGTGTGTGTGTGTGTGTGTGTGTGTGTGTGTGTGTGCTCGTCCCAGGCTGTGTGATTGTGTGTGTGTGTGTGTGTGTGTGTGTGTTACTCCCAGGCTGTGTGTGTGTGTGTGTGCGTGTGTGTGTGTGTGTGTTAGTCCCAGGGTGTGTGTGTGTCTGTGTGTGTTAGTCCCAGGCTGTGAGTGTGTGTGTGTGTGTTAGTCCCAGGCTGTCTGTGTGTGTGTCTGTGTGTGTGTGTGTATGTTAGTCCCAGGCTGTGTGTGTGTGTGTGTGTGTGTGTGTGTGTGTTAGTCCCAGGCTGTGTGTGTTTGTGTGTGTGTGTGTGTTTTTGTTAGTCCCAGGCTTTGTGTGTGTGTGTCAGTCCCAGGCTGTGTGTGTGTGTGTGTTAGTCCCAAGCTGTGTGTGTGTGTGTTAGTCCCAGGCTGTATGTGCGTCTGTGTGTGTTAGTCCCAGGCTGTGTGTGTGTGTGTGTGTTCGTCCCAGGC
>NC_092755.1:3551290-3553790 GCF_047496795.1 Chiloscyllium punctatum
TGTGTGTGTCAGTCCCAGGCTGTGTGTGTGTGTGTGTTAGTCCCAAGCTGTGTGTGTGTGTGTTAGTCCCAGGCTGTATGTGCGTCTGTGTGTGTTAGTCCCAGGCTGTATATGCGTGTGTGTGTTAGTCCCAGGCTGTGTGTGTGTGTGTGTGTGTGTGTTAGTCCCAGGCTGTGTGTGTGTGTGTGTCTGTGTGTGTGTGTATGTTAGTCCCAGGCTGTGTGTGTGTGTGTGTGTGTGTGTGTGTGTGTGTTAGTCCCAGGCTCTGTGTGTGTGTGTGTGTGTGTGTGTGTTAGTCCCAGGCTGTGTGTGTGTGTGTGTGTGTTACTCCCAGGCTGTGTGTGTGTGTGTGTGTGTGTGTGTGTGTGTGTTAGTCCCAGGCTGTGTGTGTGTGTGTGTGTGTGTGTGTGTGTGTGTGTGTGTGTGTTAGTCCCAGGCTTTGTGTGTGTTTGTTAGTCCCAGGCTGTGTGTGTGTGTGTTAGTCCCAGGCTGTATGTGCGTCTGTGTGTGTCAGTCCCAGGCTGTGTGTGTGTGTGTGTTAGTCCCAAGCTGTGTGTGTGTGTGTTAGTCCCAGGCTGTATGTGCGTCTGTGTGTGTTAGTCCCAGGCTGTATATGCGTGTGTGTGTTAGTCCCAGGCTGTGTGTGTGTGTGTGTGTGTGTTAGTCCCAGGCTGTGTGTGTGTGTGTGTCTGTGTGTGTGTGTATGTTAGTCCCAGGCTGTGTGTGTGTGTGTGTGTGTGTGTGTGTGTGTGTGTGTGTGTTAGTCCCAGGCTCTGTGTGTGTGTGTGTGTGTGTGTGTGTGTTAGTCCCAGGCTGTGTGTGTGTGTGTGTGTGTTACTCCCAGGCTATGTGTGTGTGTGTGTGTGTGTGTGTGTTAGTCCCAGGCTTTGTGTGTGTGTGTGTGTGTTCGTCCCGGGCTGTGTGTGTGTGTGTTAGTCCCAGGCTCTGTGTGTGTGTGTGTGTTAGTCCCAGGTTGTGTGTGTGTGTTTGTGTGTTAGTCCCAGGCTGCATGTGTGTGTGTGTGTGTGTTAGTCCCAGGCTGTGTGCGTGTGTGTGTGTGTGTGTGTGTTAGTCCCAGGCTTGTGTATGTGTGTGTGTGTTAGTCCCAGGCTGCGTGTGTGCGTGTGTTATTCTCAGGCTGCGTGTGTGTGTGTGTGTGTTAGTCCCAGACAGCGTGTGTGCGTGTGTTATTCCCAGGCTGCGTGTGTGTGTGTGTGTGTGTGTTAGTCCCAGGCTCTGTGTCTATGTGTGTGTGTTTGTCCCAGGCTCTGTGTGTGTGCGTGTGTGTGTGTGTGTGTGTGTGTGTTAGTCCCAAGCTCTGTGTCTGTGTGTGTGTGTTTTAGTCCCAGGATATGTGTGTGTGTGTGTGTGTGTTAGTCCCATGCTCTGTGTGTGTGCGTTTGTATTGTGTGCGTGTGCGTGTGTGTGTGTGTTTGTGTTTTGTGTGTGTGTGTGTTAGTCCCAGGCTGTGTGTGTGTGAAGAGTGAATGAGTCAGTCCCAGGCTGTGTGTGTGTGTGTGTGTGTGTGTGTGTGTCTGCTTGTTCGTGTTAGTCCCAGGCTGTGTGTATGTGTGTTTTAGTCCCAGGCTGTGTGTGTGTGTGTGTGTGCCTGTGTGTGTGTGTTAGTCCCAGCCTTGTGTGTGTGTGTGTGTGTGTTAGTCCCAGGCTGCGTTTGTGCGTGTGTTATTCCCAGGCTGCGTGTGTGTGTTAGTCCCAGGCTTGTGTGTGTGTGTGTGTGTGTGTGTGTGTGTGTGTGTGTTAGTCCCAGGCTGTGTGTATGTGTGTTTTAGACCCAGACTGTGTGTGTGTCTGTGTGTGTGTGTGTGTGTGTGTGTGTTAGTCCCAGTCTGTGTGTGTGTGTTAGTCCCAGGCTATGTGTGTGTGTGTGTGTGTTAGTCCCAGGCTATGTGTGTGTGTGTGTGTGTGTGTGTGTGTTAGTCCCAGGCTATGTGTGTGTGTGTGTGTGTGTGTTAGTCCTAGGCTGTGTGTGTGTGTGTGTGTGTGTTAGTCCCAGGTTGTGTGTGTGTGTTTGTGTGTTAGTCCCAGGCTGTGTGTGTGTGTGTGTGTGTGTGTGTTAGTCCCAGGCTGTGTGTGTGTGTGTGTGTGTGTGTGTGTTTGTTAGTCCCAGGCTTGTGTATGTGTGTGTGTGTTAGTCCCAGGCTGTGTGTGCGTGCGTGTGTGTGTGTTAGTCCCAGGCTGCGTGTGTGCGTGTGTTATTCTCAGGCTGCGTGTGTGTGTTTGTGTGTTAGTCCCAGGCAGCGTGTGTGCGTGTGTGTGTGTGTGTTAGTCCCAGGCTCTGTGTCTATGTGTGTGTGTTTGTCCCAGGCTCTGTGTGTGTGTGTGTGTGTGTGTGTTAGTCCCAGGCTCTGTGTCTGTGTGTGTGTGTTTTAGTCCCAGGCTGTGTGTGTGTGTGTGTTAGTCCCATGCTCTGTGTGTGTGTGTTTGTATTGTGTGTGTGTGTGTGTGTGTTTGTGTTTTGTGTGTGTGTGTGTGTGTGTTA